>NW_027286717.1:0-10722 GCF_022747635.1 Hetaerina americana | reverse complement strand
TACCAAAACAGTTCCATGCTCAATTTTAATTTAAATATGTGATTTTTAAAAAAGTACTTTTAAACCTACATCTATTCAATACCCCAAAAATCCGCCACAAGGGTGGGGGTGTTAGGGCCCACCCGCAATCAAGAAAACAACCGAATGCAAAAGCCATCAATTTATATAATCCACAAAAAACATGGTATACGAGGCTGGTCTTACGTACCCGACCAAACAAAGAAAACACCAAAATTTTGGAAAAAAAACTACTTATTTTTCAACATAATCTCCTGTCAGCTCCATACGCTTTTCCCAGCGATGTTCAATAAGTTCGATACCCTTTTTATGATTAGAACTCTCTTGCTCCTCAAAATAGTAATGGCCGACATCACTTCTTCACGGTTAGAAAATCTTTGGCCACCAAGCTATTTTTTCAAGTTTGCGAACAGAAGATCATCCAAGGGGGTTAAATGTAGCTAATTGGGTGTATGGGGTAGCATGTGAATCTTTAGTTCATGTATTTGTGCCATTGCAATAACGGATTTGTGAGCGGGTGCATTGTCTTGATGAAACGACACTTCCTTCTCAGCCAAATGTGGCCGCAATTGCTTGATTTCTTCGCCCAAACATTGCAATAAGTTCACATAATACTCGCCGTTGAAAGTTTGTTATTTTTCAAGATAGTCAATTAAATTGTTCTTTTGTCTCGGGTGTGAAGTAATGGAACCATATTTCACCCATGGTTTTGAAACGGCGCGGAAGTTCTGTTTTGTTGCTGTAAAACTTTGCTAAACTCTCAATTAAAACATCTTCAAGACACTGGTTTTGCTCTAATGTGAGGAAACCCGGCACCCATTTTGCACAAAGCTTTCTTATGCCCAAATTTTCCGTTAATATGCGATTTACCGCACTTTTCGAAATACCTTCTATGTCTGTTAGCTCGCGCACTTTCAGTCGACGATCATCCAGTATCACTTAGTGGATCCTCTTCACCGTTTCTGGAGTCGTCACCTCATTTGGTCGACCAATGCGATGCTCGTCTTGACAGCTCGTACGGCCTCGTTTAAACTGTGCTACCCAATATTTTACTGTTGTAAACGAAGGAGCAGGCTCACCCAGAGTAGAATCCAGTTCAGCTTTTATATTGGTGGGGCTGAGGCCTCTCAAATAAAAGTATTGTATCACTTAACGATGACCAATTTTCTCCATTTTCACAAATTTAGTGAAAACGTTCACTATTGATGGCTGCCAAACAAATACCAAAGAACGTGGCGCCTTCAAACTTCAAACATATGCCAAATAGATTGAATACATTCTAATACAAGGATATTTTCGAAACATTATATTACTGCCATCTCAAGGTCAGGCCGGGTACTTATGGGACCACCATCTGCATTCATTCAAAAACACTTACGCCATACACACATGCAAGCACACAAACTACCAACTAACATACACATGCACCTAAAACTACACCTGATATATTTGCAATGCATAATTTTCGTTCGACTTGTAAATTAAATGATTTTAATATTTCTAAGGTGACATCGGTTTCTTAATATTATGATTTCTGATTGTTCGGGGAGTAAATGAGCATTTTTACATATCTATCTGTACTAGTACCTATCTCCCTTATTTTATCTTTGTGGTTTGATCTATATAAGTAATGTGGGACCATTATAATTTCTTTAGTGTCATCGTTGAAGTCGTTTGTTCTGAATATTTCTAAAAGTAAGTCATTAATGTATATTAGGAATAGGAGCGACCCTATTAAACTTCTCTGGGGGACGCCCGAAGACACATTCCTATCCGTTGAGCACAACCCATCGATGACTACTATTTGTTTGCGATCGAAAAAGAAGTCTTTAATCGAATTAATAACTTTCTCGTTGATACCATAGCAGTTAAGTTTGTTTAAAAATTAATTGTGTGGGACTTCATTGAAGGCTTTTATGAAATCTAGGAATACTGCATCGACTTGTGTGTTGTTTACTCCCGATCAAAGTATATGGTGAATGAAGAGACCAAGTTGTGTTTCGCAAGATCTGCTTTTCCTAAATCCGTACTGGCTGGGGATTAGTATTTTCCTACTATCAAGAAATCTCATAATGTTACTGAAAATAATGTGTTCTAATATTTCACAAGATATCGATGCTAAGGAAATGGTTGGTAATTGATTGGTTTATCCCTATCGCTGCCTTTATATATGGGAGTTATAAGGGCTAGCTTTTAGTCGCGAGGTACTGAGCCTTCTTCTATCGATTTTAGAAAAACCATTTCTTAAAAAGTGGGCAATATCTTTAGCTGATTCCTTCAATATTCTAGCAAGTATTTCTTCCGGACCTGGGGCTTTGTTGGTTTTGATACTACATAGCTCATGTTCTATTGCTTTATTTATCAGTGTTATATCGCTCATATGTTCCGCGGATGGGTGTGAGAGCTGGTTTCGTGCGCTTGGGTCTTTATTGTAGATTCTGGGAAAAATTATTAAAAATATTTGCCTTCTTCACGCTGCCTGTAATAATTTGTCCGTTTTCCGTTTTCAAAGAATGTGCCATTAAAGCAATTGTACTGTATTATGTTGTTGATATTTGGCATACGTGTACTGCGCATCATTTTTTTTGCCATGCATTCCAAAAACGGTTAATAAATTTCAAGAATGTATTGGTAATTTATTTCTGTCATAAAAACATCGCAGGGTACGAAAGGGGTATTTTGTCCTACAATTACACCATAAAGATGTAATAGTCGGACAAAACCTCTATTTTCTGTATATCACGTGTAAAAATTATAATTATTTACAAATTTTAATTAGCCTAAAAGAGAGGGCACTCGTTTATATTATTCATTTTGAAGAGACAGGTGCTTCGTTCAAACTATTGAAACGTTAGTATCCACTTCAGAGCCACCTATGAATCATTAATTTACCAAGAAAATCTGATATATTGCATTAACAGATTAATACAGGTGTCGATACAAATGTTATTTTTAGCGTAATTTGCTCGGTTTTAGAATTCAATGATCATAAAGTGCTAACCACATCAATCTTGGAATTCAGCAATGTTTTCCATTGTTGAATCTTACTACTAAGCCCTTAATGATTTTTTCCCGGAATAGATTTCTATAGAGAAAAATCTTTTACCAAGGAAAATACACCAATCATTACTAATCGCTTCCCCATTGTGATTCCTTGCGTTACTTTTCCTCTCTCCAACATTCATACATGGTTTCTTACATGCCCTTTTGTTGCCGAGAATTCATCCTCAGAAAGTTTGTTTGTTGATAGCATCTCTGCAACCATATTCACCTGACCTTTCCCAATCGTGGTTTCCTTGTTACCTTCTGAATTCTCATGGCGTTGACTATTAATTTTGGTTCCCTCGCCTTTGGGAAAGATTTCTCTTCCCTGGGACAAGAGATTGCCCCCATACCCGCTGTCAAAAGTCTCTTGCAATGGAAGACTCATAATACCCGGAGACACTCGGTCACCAGAGCCTCGTCAGTGATTACAGGGTGCACCGTATGGTCACCATTTGCGTGAAGGTTAGGGTGACAATTTCAGAGGTGGAGAAGGCGGAATCGAGCAGATCTCAAGCGCAAAAATATTTCCTTGCCCGGAACTTGAACGCCGCATCTTTCCACTTACCGGACGTGTGCTCTAACCACTTGATCTATCGAGGAAACTTAATTTACACTGAGATCTGCGGGTCTTAAATGCCACCAAGTGCCCCGATTCTTTGGCCAAGAGATGGCGTCAGGGGTCTGTTTCACCCACCAAAGGAGAAATAGACAACACACAAGAAGAAAGGCCAGGCCCGGGGAGGGATATATATAGTATATATATATATATATATATACACATATATATATACATATATATATATATTTATATATATATCCCCTCCCCGGACTACAACCTTGACGTGGTGGAAGGGCTTGTGCGTTCCGATGACCTCGTGAGCTGTGCTGGCGGGAGTAATCATAATTGCTCCTGGTAGGGTCACCCATGCCAGATAGGTCGAAGGTTAGGAGCCAGACGAAAGGTTGCCAAATATGAAAAATTGGTTTAATGGAAGAAGGGATCATTTGGCCTCAATTTCCCCCATATAAGGATCTCTTTTTGTGTATTTATGTATCTACTCTTACCTTATTTCCCTATTAATGAATATGGCTGCCCCACTTTCACTCTTTGACCCTTCGCTATATATTACCAAAATAATTCATTATGAACTTCCTTCTCAAGAAATCTTTTTCCTCTCTCTATCTCTTGCTTCATTAGTATGTTATACTTATTCTGTCCTCAACATTGCCACAACACTGCAAGCCTCTTCCATGACTGGTTCGGTCTTCTTCTGCTGTCTATTTAGCTTGCCAAGTATTTCGCGGGAACACGGCCGCGGATGTGTTGTCTCTCCTGCGGCGCGACATGCAGCGGAGTGGGCCGTCTTGTAGTTGCCAGGGCTCATGTTTGGAACTATGTCTCCGACCACAGTGGCATGGTAGGGACAATTGAATTGGTTTCCCATTGCCTTCCTCAATAGTTTTTTCAATCACTCAATGGCCCCCCAACGGGGTCAGACGCATTCGTAGCCGTCTGCTGTGAAACAGACGCTGCGTGGACTACCTTTCGTCTGGCTCCTTACCTTCGACCTACCTGGCATGGGTGACCCTACCGGCAGCAATTATCATTATTTTCACCATCACAGCTCCTAGGGTCATCTGGATACACAATAACTCTTCCACCACTTCAAGGTTGTAGTTCATGATTAGGTCACCCTGGATAAAATTTTGGAATATTTATTGATCTTTGCATATCTGTGTACAAAATTTACAAAGGGAAGTAATACACAAAAATGACAATTTACTACACTTTTTATTTGTCATAATAACAAACGGGAAGCAGTGTTAATATGTTGGTTCTCGTATGACAGTCAGGTCCATCAGGATATATGCTTCATTATTTTGTTCATCATTCTTTGGCAACCTATATCTGTCAGATCTTTAAACAAATATAGTATTAAACTGTATAAACTGTGTCATTCGTTCCGTTGCTAATTTAAGGCTTTAACATGTTAGTTCGGTTAAATTCGTTTCGGTATTTCCCGATGGTGTCGTTATACTGTGTTCTAATATTTCATATGCGTCATCGATGATTCGTATTGATGTATATCCGCTGGAAAAATACGTGGGCAGGCGCAAGTATTATGTATGTATTCCGGAAAAAGGAAGTTTGCCTTCGTGGAAATACTGAAACTTATGATTTATTTTGGAAAGAGAGTTAACCCTGATTGAATAAGTGGGTTTCAACGAGAGAGAGGCTAATGGGAATGTGCAATGGGGAATTCAGAGCAAACTGGTCAATGAATGAATTCCGTTTTTCATTCAGAAATTGATCAAAATCCTACTTGGTTCAGTGTTACCGAAAAAAGTGTTTACTGAATGAGTGAGGCTAATGGAGGTTAAAACGGATGATCTTATCGACCATGGCCTCTACGTTTCTCTAGCCGTAGCCCTAATGGAGACCCCATGACGATGCAGTCCACTAATTTAACCCAGGACCACGGGCACGCTGCTTCCCTCGGACGTGGTCCCTCGGCGTGTCTGGGTGGGCAAGGCGGGAGGGAGGTCACACTCCTCGCTGGCGTCCCTAAGCCTTCTCCTCGTCGGCGGTGCCCTGGGATTTGGAATCGGCGGCGCCCCCGCCGCACACCAGGCACGGCAGCTTCTCGTTGAGGGCGGCCCTGTACTTGGGGTGGCTGCGGACGGAAGGAGAGATAGAGGGGAGGAGGAGGGGGTTAGACAATTGACTGCCATCTTGCGCTCGGACGGAAGCGGGGCAACCCGCCTTGATGTCCATTGCGAAAACGGCGGGACTCCCATCCCACAAATCTGCGCGCTACTTTAATAAGGGCGGGCCATAAGCATTTAAGTAACAGAGTTTCCCTTAGTTAACCAAATTCACGCCATGATATTGTAAATGGCGATGCATTTAGCGGTTAATATGTATAAAGCAAAGATATTATTGAAATAAAGTGCAAAGAAAGATTTTTCAAGTAAAATCAATTAATATAAATGTTGACCTATCTCGAAGGGAGACTAGTCACTTTTCCTCAAATGTTAAATTGAATTAAATATTCAAGTTATATATTGTATTTTGATTACCATTATTTCGCGATATTTATACATATCTTTAGGAGGTAAAGTATCCTCTCCTGCAGCTTGTATCCGCTGTGGTGACATAATTCACGGTGACATAAACAATCATTCTTGTAGGGTGTCATGGCAGCCCAGTGGGTGCACTGACACCCTACAAGTTTGCTTTTTTTTACATTTGGAGAACCACTGCTGAAACTCAAAGCAGTGCGAAATTCTGGTTCGCCAGAACTTTGTGTGGATCAGATTTGAATCTGTTTCAATTTGTGGGTTTAGGCGGGCCAGTTTGGCTTAAAAATCGGCTCTTACCTGTCAAATCTAACTTTCGGGTTCATTACGATGATTTGATTTTGACTTGATCCAGTGTAGTTTAGTGCGTTTAAGTATTTGAAAATACGATTAGAGGTGCAGCCGAAGAATATTCACACAAAAGGTACACTGTGTTCGACCAAACACACGTTGGGCTTGCCGTTCATGTTCCGGTGCGCAGTCTACGGCATATTTATGCGCTAACTTCGGGAAGGACATTTAGCAATAGGTAAGGTTTTTGAAATATCCTCAAAGTTAATAATAACAATAACTTTGATCGTCCCAGGGGAGGCTTTTGTAGGTGAATGAATATATAGCAACACATGGGAATCCAAAAAATAATATAATGTCCTTCGATGGTATAAATAAGAAGATATGTGTCGAATTGATGAGGGTGACACCCGTTTTAAGCACAAAACGTGGTTGGATTTTTTACTGTCGGCAAGTTGCGGGTAATGGTTCCTTGGTAACCCATTTGGCGAAGCAATTTCGCCTGAAGGTTAAGAATTTCGTTTTCCATTCTTATTTATCGATTGCATAGTATTACCATAGTTTAAAAATATTTTTACGGATTAACCTATTTTGTGGATAAAATGTCCCGGAAACATCACGAGGATATGCTTTACTGGAAAGAGGGTGAATTTTTTATCGCTGAAATGAACATTTTGGATCTTGAACTCATATTTTAAGTTTTCCTCAAGGAAGTTGAATGGATGACGTTTATGTTGAACCTTCGGAAATCAGTTTTCGTGGTCGTGAAACAAATTTTTTAAAAGTATGAAATATTCATCAATTTCCCTTTCTGGTGGGTATTAAAGAATTATAAAACATAATTTTGGATATTTCTCAATCATTGGACGTTTTAATTTCATATTGTGCTCATTTAAAAAGTGTTTAAATATTTTTTGATGAAGGAAATAAAAATCGATTTTTGTGGTTCAAGAGCTTCTAGAAAAGGGAAGTTGGAAAACACTTTTCCTCTGCTGGCTCTGCTGGTAGCCTTGACAAAATGGGCGACTTCTCCTCATGCACTGCACTCATGCCACCGAAATTAAATTCGTATTATCTGGTATGGGCACATGACGACTGCGCTCTTGTGACCACGGATTGAGCGCCTGAAAGTAGGCAATTTACAATTTAGTCGTGTCACGCGGAGTGCATAAACACAAGGCCTCTAGGATACGTGATTTTTCACATGGTGTGTTTGTGTACATACCTGTAAAAATGCATATAATCAAAATCATACATAAATATATAAATAAATAAATAAATATATATAAATATATAAATATATATATATATATATATAAATATATAAATATATATATATATAAAAATATATATATATATATATATATATATAAATATATATATATATATATATATATATATATATATATATATATATATATATATATATATATATATATATATATATATACACATTCAAACACGAAATCCCGCCAAACGGCGAATAAATACTCATATATACAGAAACATATATAAGGAAAAGGGATAGGAACACGTATAAAGGACGAACACAATAGAGGTGGGGAAGGCGGAATCGAACGGATCACAAGAGTAAAAATATTTCCTCAACCGGGACTCGAACACCGGATCTTTCCACTTGCCGGGCGGATGCTCTTAACCGCCTTCCCCACCTCTATTGTGTTCGTCCTTTATACGTGTTCCTATCCCTTTTCCTTATATATGTTTCTGTATATATGAGTATTTATTCGCCGTTTGGCGGGATTTCGTGTTTGAATGTGTATTTGGCCAATGTGGCTCATCTCTTTCTTCTGGCTATGCGTGCCACGAAACGCACTGTTCTTTTCCTGTATGATGTTGTATGAATTCTAACCACTGTCCTTTCCTCTTGTGTATTGTCTATTTCTCCTTTGGTGGGTGAAACAGCCCCCTGACGCCATCTCTTGGCTAAAGAATCGGGGCGCTTGGCGACATATAAGACCCACGGATCTCAGGGTAAATTACATATCCTCGATAGCTCAAGTGGTTAAGAGCATCCGCCCGGCAAGTGGAAAGATCCGGTGTTCGAGTCCCGGTTGAGGAAATATTTGTACTCTTGTGATCCGTTCGATTCCGCCTTCCCCACCTCTATTGTGTTCGTCCTTTATACGTGTTCCTATCCCTTTTCCTTATATATGTTTCTGTATATATATATATATATATATATATATATATATATATATATATATATATATATATATATATATATATATATATATATGATTTCGTAACTCGGAAGTGTTGAATAAAAAATTTGAAAAACAACAAACAATATAGAAAAATGATATAGAAGTAATTTCCATTACTTCTATATCTTCCGATGAAGACGGAGCAGAATTTCGTCGAAATAATCAAGAAATAACGTGTGAGTGATCTTTTTATGATTTTCTGTATTGTTTGTTGCTTTCCAATTTATTATATATATATTTATGTATGTATGTTTTTGTGTATATACGTATCAAAGTTTCCCACATAAATTGCTAAGCACTTATTCTTTCTCTCCATGTCATTGTGCACCACCCCTTACACATATATAGTGAAACACTTAAATAAACATAGACACACAACGAGAGAGCACTAATGAACAAGTTGAAGAGGAATTCTATTATGAAGAGAGAGAAGGAGTTATCAAAAGTTAAGTCATGGTTGGTAAAATGAATAGGAATAGGATTAGGCAGGGTTGAAAATTTGGTTGAAGAACAGTGATAATGTATGCGAGAGAGAGAGAGAGAGAATGGTGTTGCTTATCCTCCTCCACGGAAGGCTGCGAATAAGGATGTAGCATAGAATTTTTGCAGCGACAGTCGCTGTGCGAGAGGAATTAAGGGGAGGAAGTGGTTGGGGGAAGAAGGATGGAAGGAGTGGAGAGAATGGCAGGGTACGACAGATGGGGTGGTTGTGGTAGGAGCATGGTGGGGTGAGGCAGGTGGTGAGGGGACAAACAGTGGGATGTGAATTTTGAGATATTATGGGCTGCTTAGAGGATGCAGAGGGGAATTGCAGAAAAATGGAGGAGGTCAACTGACTATTGTGTAATATTGGTATTAATATTTATTATACATAATAATTTGTGCCTTTTGGTGAAGAAGTTGTGCTATAGATTGATGGAGTCGCGTGTCATACGTGGATCGTTCAGTAAGTCATTAGAAAATTCCCGAGATGGTGCTCTTGGTATTGGAAAATATATCCTTTTAGTAAGTCTCGCACTATTTTACTTGACTGCTTTTAATGTTTTAGTTATATCCATCTTGTGGATTCATATTCATAGTTGATTGACACCAAAAACTATTGTTTATTTAGAAAAATGAAAAAAAATATTTTGTGCGGTGATTAAACAATGCCATTTAAAAGACCGAACACAAAATTAGATCAAAATTGAGTTGAATAAAGTTCATGGCACATCTGCTCCTGTATTTGCGACCATTTATAATTGGATAAATGAGTTTAGAGTTCACCGTACCACCACAAATGATGAAAATCGCTTGGGACGTCTCATGGAAGTGACCTATGAGGTTGATGATTGGCAAAATCCACAAATTGGTTTTGACTGGTAGAAGAATCAAAGCTTGTGGAATAGTTGAGGCTACAGGAATATTAAAAGGTTTTCAAATTTGATGCTAAAAATTGGGTGTGCAAGAAAAACTCGGCGAGATGGGTGACATCTTTGCTCTCAGTGCAGAAATGAAATCTTGTGGTCGATTTGGAGGCTGGTTATGCATTTTTACGTCGCAATCCTGACAAGTTTCTGCGTCGGTACATGACTTGCGACGAAACATGGATGCACTTCCATACCTCAGAGACAATGGAATACTCGAAATAGTGGGTTTCTAAAAGCGATCCGGCACCGAACGCCAACACAGGTGCGTTTTATGGGACCCCCTGAAGTCCTACTTTTTTGGACGACTTTAAAAAGTGGAGAAACGCTCAGATAAAGTGTACCGAATTAAAAAGAGATCATGTTAAAAAATAAAAAAAAACATCTAGCCCAATTATCACGCACTCTATTCCCACATTGCCCCAATGCAGAGTTTCTAAAGAAAATCCGTTCTTATTTGTTAAAATGAAGGACCCAATGAAGGACTCACATATATCCAGCATCCGGTATCCTATCTCCCCCTCACATTGAAGCATTGTTATGCATCCCCATGGGAACCCGCAAGCACCCTCCAATGCCAACCTCTTCGTGGGCCGCCTCACAGATGCTTTCCTACTAAACCAAAACCTCAAATCACTCTTCCTAGCCTCTCATAC
>NW_027286716.1:0-10867 GCF_022747635.1 Hetaerina americana | reverse complement strand
TTATAAAAAATGAGTAATAAGGAGGAAAATATATACGTATGATCTTGTTTGTCGCAAGCTACAATCTGACAATAAATTTCTAGAAAATAAAGTACAACAAAGACGTTGGCTAATAGCACTGAGATGAGAAGAGGAAACATGAAAAGGGATATGGAAAATGTGAAAAAATACCAAAGAAAAGTATTTTCTATAGCCTCAGATGCTGCATTCAATTTGAAAAAGATGATGAGAAGTTGCTCAATAATTCCATTGAATTTCTGTTTTGATTTATACCCCTTAACTATTTACGTAAAAATATCTATTTCATTTGTATGCCTCTTCATAGAAAAAGTTGAGCTTTTACTAGTTATCTTGGCACTTATAAACTTGAGAAAGTTGTGTTGCTCCTCATTAAACTAAACGAATTTTCCACATTTTTGCGTTAAAAATGATGCTTGATTTCAAGAGAACAACTAGTATTTTGACAACTGACTCCTTTTTTACTGTACAGTGAAAAATGCTCTAATGTAATTATTCACTTTTCGAAATCTCCTCGTGAACATTCCTAATTTGGGTTTGTAGTCTATGGACGCCACACATGACGATATAATAAGAATGGCAACAGGTCCTATTAACCTTTTTTGACAAGAATGCTTTTTTAAGTTATTTATTTTCATGAATAGGAGAATATCTATAGAATTTTTAAAAAATTCTATATCCTCTTCTTGTTTATATTGGATGGTACTATTGTTTGATTAAATGAAAGAAATATGTATGCTAAAACCTTCATAATTAAAATGAGAAAGTTCAGCGATTTATTGATGAAAAAAGGAAAATTTTCGCATAACCGTGTCTGTAGAGGGAATTGAAAATAAATATTCCATAAATTACGCAGAGTGCACCAGATAAAGACGGAAGATAAGATCGTGTTGCTCCTTAGTTACTTTTGCATCTAAAAGTTAGATCAATGAAAAATGTCGCTACATGTTAATTTAACGCAGAATATCAAGAGAATTAATAAAAAATTATTAACGATTTACCTTCAATGGTTTGAAAATAAACCTATTTATGATGAATTATATTTACAAAAAGTTGCTTTTCAAATTTAACTGAATACAGATTTCTTGGATGTTGGGGATGCTGAGATGAGCAGGGATATGAGTATAAGTAGAGAATGTGGATTAACAATCTAGTTATAAGATTCTGGGTATCAAATTAACTTAAATAGATTTTCTATTTCAATTGCTTGGATTCCGATTAATTGGACACATTTGCATTAATTTCAGTACAAATTATGATTTGCGCCATTTTCAAGTTAATGGACTACGTTTAATGATTTACATTTTTCGTTTTTACCAATAAAAAAAATAGATTAACAAAATTCAATTTTTAGACATATTTATATTCTCTAGCATTCGATGAAATTGGTGCTTTAATGAGATTCACTATGCACTTGGCAAAAGTAGGTGGAATATTTGCTGGCCTTTAATAACTTTACATATTGTACAATGATTTCCCTAGAGTTAACGTCTCCACAAATCCTACACATTCAGTAAATTTTACCTCGTGAAGAGTAACATCACATAGAAAGCGTCAGAATTAAAAATTGCAGAAAACAACGGAAAAACAAATAATGTCAGCAAATGATGGGTGAGAATGAGGAGTAATTATTTTTTATTTGAAATAAAACCAAAGAGTAACGGCAACGAATCAAGAAATCTTGCAGCAGTTAAAATGGTATTTTTAAATTATCTGGCCATATGAGAATTATGGTTAATGACGAATCTTATCTATTAACGATTTATGTGTCAATTATTTCTTGATGGTGTTAGGTACTATTAATAGCATAAAATACTGTATAATACTAATGACGACTGATAATCCATGATTTTGATTTTTGAATTACTCATCAGCTGCCATGCAAGTCACGAAGTTGTATGGACATCGTGCGATGCCATTCTCTCGAGTTTAATGGCACGAAAATCATTACTAGATTCACTTAATGAATTAGCTATTAAAATCTTTAACACCATGTTACTGACTCGATGAACGGCGCGAGATGCCGCGACATTAACTTTAACGGAGTCCTCCGCTATTACGCAGTTTAAAGAGCTAAAGCTGACCTCATATAATTCGAAAAGGGATTTGTAAAAGAAAACTAAAGGAGAGAAATGTTGACAATTTTTCCTGTCGGTTACGTTCACGAAAGGCTAAATGTTAACTTAACGTGAGACTTTTTTTGCAAAAAGAAGTTTTCACCCACTTTCGTTAAGAGATATATTGTTGAGCATACGTCGCAGGATACACACATTGGTAGCAGCAGTGTAAACCGTAAAGTGGTGAATCGTTGACAACGTAGCAGCTGTAATAGAAGTTAGGCGCTTGAAACATCAAATACGCATATCGTTTTTTAAATGCTAAGCGTCATACAAAATACCATAGCAGGAGTCGAGCAGGGAGAAGGCGGAAAGAGAGAATCGGTGAGCAGAGCAGAAAAAAGAAGACGATAATGGCAAGGAAATAAAGGCGAGTGGATTTCCCTGTTCTTAGAAAGAGAGGAAATGGAGGAGGGGTGGAAGAGGTGGAGAGGCCCAGGGCTAAGCAAAATAAAAGACAGGCGAATATACAGAGGGAGGGTTTGAGGAGACAAGATGCGCCATCTAAATCCGGGAAGCATTTATGGGGGAAAAAATAGATTGAGGGATGAAGGGGGACGTAGAAAGACGGGGAGGGTCCAGGAAGCAGGAAGAGAGAGATCGGAAGGAAGCCAAAGTAAGAAGATCAGGGGAGGATGGTGTGGGAGAGAATATTCTCAATGTTTATGGTGCGCCGCCTGTGGGTGTGGGCCTAAAGAATCGAATAATAGCAGTGGATGGACACAGTTGAGAAATAATATCCCCGTCGAAGGAGACATCGAATGTACTTATATAAAAATATGTTGGTGAAATAGTTGCTGGAAGCATCTTCAAATTACTGATTTCACCGTAAAAGGCACAATAATGTTGTTAAGTGCGAACTGGAATGGCAATAGAATACCAATTGATGATAGTTGTTCAGTATTTAAATTTATCATTTTCCCAAGGTAGAGATGTCACTTTTTCATGGCTCAGATTTATATGCATCACTTGAGAAAACCGATAGGAGTACCTGCCCACTATGGTTAATGATTAAGGAAAATAAAAAAACATTCACAATTCTAAAGCAGGCAAATTCTTTTCGTGCGGACATGTTACTGCGACTCTGTTACAGGACAATCTATTTTCTAGAGGCAAATATTCAACATATTTTATCAGTTCGGAACCAAAATGTGAGGAGACTATAGCGAAAATTGGATTGAAATTATAGCTTAAAACCAATTCTGATTGCATGAAGAAAATGTTAATCCAATTGCTCTTGCCGTGGTGAGCCTTGTTTACAAAAGAGTTGTTTCCACACACGTACGGTGAAGACGCCCCTCATGAAAATATTTGATGATGCATAAACGATGTGCACGGCCCTGTAATAAATGTGAATAAATAGCCGTGTGATATATTTAAAAATTTGCACAAACATTTTGAAGGTTTCAACAGTTTTAATGGGTATACTAACAATTATTGAGATCATTCTAAACCCTAATACTTCACGAGACTCTTCATACTGACTGAGGGATGAGCGCGGCGATGAGCAATTGAAGCTTGCCCTTGTTGCCGAGCGGAGGAGGTAACAATAAGGACACTTTCTTGGCTTTTGCCCCTTAAGGGCAAAAAATCTGAACAAAGCGTGTCGTGTGCTTTGAAAATTTCTTCCATGACCAGAAGCGGGAAGCAAGGGACCAAAAGATACAGCAGGAAAGGGAGAATGAAAAGAAGGGACGAGGAGAAGGGACCCTGTAGATAAATAGCGCTCGAGGTATATTTGGAGGGAGAGAGAGTGCTTGGCTTGCTTTGAAATGGGTAAGGTGGGAAGGCTCAGGGGGTGTATAAAACGGAGCGTAGAAGGCTGAGGGGGAGGGTGAGATGGGCCCTGAGACGGAAACTGGGGAGAGAAGCTCAGCCCCCTTTATCGATCCGAGAGACGCCTGGCGTCGTGGGAAGGCGTCGCTGGCCCGACGCCGTGGTCTGTCTGGGGTGTCAGGAGAGAGCGATATAAGTGCGGGGGATGGGGAGGAAGAGGTGGAGTGGGCTTGAGGGGAAACGGAGGGGGGAGGAAAGCGGTAGCTCAAGGAGGGTAGTTTGGTGAACTGCGGAGACGAGTGGGGGAGAATTAGGAAGCGGGGGAGGAGGCGAAGAGCAGAGATGGATGGAGAGAGAGGGAGAGAGACAATGTTCTCTGGAGTGATATCTCGTTCGTGGGGTGGAGAGAGAGAGAGAGAGAGAGGGGGAGGGGGAAAGAGGAAGCCGGGGGAGTGGAGAGGGTAGTGAGGTGGGAGGAGGGCTTCGGAATGCCTCACGAAGGAGCGCGGGATGCGGGCGTGGGGAGGGAATTTCGGCGTGGGTGGGTGGGGGCAGGTCTGTTGTTGACTGTTGTGGGCTTTAACGCGAAGGGGGAGTTTTAAAAGGAAGGGAGAAGCGTGGCAGAGAGGTGGGGGAGGGGGATGTTGCCATCGCATTTTCCTTTCTCTCTCCCCTCCAACCTCCTCCACCCCTTCCCACGCCAGACCATTCCAAACGTCCGCTCATCTCCCATTCTCTCCCTCCTTATCCCCCACCAACCCCAGACATTTTCTCGGCACCCACAAGATCCCCGTGTCCCCCATCCCCTCTCGACAGATCTCGATGTGAACCCCCTCTCTCTCCCCCCCTTTGCGGCAGTCACCTCTCCGGGAATTTCTGTTTCTCTCTCTCTCAACTTCACTCGTTTTCCCTCTCACGCTCTCTAACACTCCCATCCTCTCCTACCCTTCCTCCCTCTTTTGCCCCCTCGCTTGCCGCTTCCTCTGCCTTTACGGAAACCTTCGCCGTAACATCTCGAAACCACCCTCCCCCTCAACCCCCTTTGCCAATGCTCTTCCATCGCTCTCCCCAACGCGGAGTATCCCCCTGCCTGCCCTCACACGACATCGTCGTCCGTCCCCGCCACCGCCCCCCTCGCACCTCATCTCCGCCCACACGCCCCCTTCCTCCCTCCCCTCCTCCCCCTGGCAACACCGCCACTCCCATCCCTCCACCCAGTGTCCACACTATACCATTCACACGCACATGCGCACCCAAAGCGAAGAGAGGGGGCGAAGAGGTTTTGAGGAGAGGATTTCCCCCAAGAAGAAATCTCTTTCTCTTTCACTTCCCCCTTATGACCAACGCCGCACAATAAATTTCCATTCTTGAGAGAAGAAGAAATTCGATGTTCGTATTTTCAATACATTTTCTCGCAGCCGGAGGATGGGATTTTCGCCCTCATTACCGTCATCGTCGCCCAGGACACCACCGATATGCTCTCTCCGATTCCCTTTCGCTCCCCAGCTCCCTCCTTTCCGGGGGATTTTTCGAGGCTTCCAATCCCCCACACTCTCGAATAGCCAACCAACACCCTCGAGGTGGCGATGGTGGCGACGATTTGATAGATTATTCGTCACCTCCACGCGCCAGTGTCCGCCAATGGGGTTTCAGGAAAGGCGTCAGAACCGCCATGTTCGATCTCCGTCCGAACTGGCAGCTTTCTGGAAATAAGTCTGGGCTCAAATGAGAGGGCATTCGGGTGAGGAAAGATCTGAATTTTGCTAGGCAACAAGAAGCGTTTACAAGAAAATATGCCAGGTGAAGAATGGGTGTATTCGAGTGAGCTGGGGATATGAGCCTCTCTAGTTGCATCTATGATTCTTCGAGTTATGCGTTATTGCTGCTATTATACGTAAATCAGGTACTAAGTGAAGTTGATCCACTATTATATGCATCTTTCAGATTATATTAGTAGTAAACAACCAAAAGGACAGTATTTCGCATCGCACGCTTTTTGTCACTCTCCGGTCCTGAGAAGCATATGTCAGGATTTTCACAGACCTCTGCATACTCACCAGCCAGATAATTACACCGCTGCATCTTAAATCAATCTATTTGTTTCAAATTTGAAGTGGTGTCCCACTGTAACGAATACTTGCATGTGATTTTTCCAACGGTATTTTCTCAAATAAAATAATTAGCGTTAATTTTATTGGGTCTATTCAGTCAAAATGCATAGGTACACGGTGATTGCACAAACGGTGACAAACATTATGTCCTCTACTTTCTAAGCGTGTACTTATTAACTGCTTTGGGAATGAGGCCACTTTTTAACTGAGAGCCAGGCTCAGTCAATTGTTAGAAACATTTTGTTTATTATGCAAAAGTACGGCAGCTACCCTGTGAAGGCACAAGTTTCACAACTCTTTTACCCTAATTCACAATTAGTCTTCCTCATAAATTCCCCTCATGGAGTATGACATATTATTTGGTCATCCACCAAGGAATTTATGTTCAACTTCATTATTAGTCGGTTAATATAAAAAAAACTTCCTTTTATTCTTGCAATTCGTATCAAATGCTAGTGGTTAACTTTAAGACAAAACAAAGCAAACCAAAATTGATTAATTTTAGAAAGGACATAAAGCATTTAAAAAATAGTTTTTACTTAAGCTCAATAACCAAAGTCTTGAGAATCGGATTTCATTTTATAAAAGAAACCATAAAAATTACGATAGATTAAATACCTAAGAAGCTTCCTATAACATAATTCAGATTACTGTGCACCCAGGTACTCAAGTAATAACGAGCAAAATATTTACCTGTTTTCTATCGGCGGAAAACTGGGGACACTAGGAGATAGTATAGAGGAAATAAGTAAAAGGTTGTTAGCTTCATACATTAAAATTAAAATCAAACTTTTTTAATTTTACTTCTCCCGACAGGAATTATATGAAGGGTACGTACTAAACGTAAAATCATGAGCTTAATTTAGGTTGCAATTTAATATATTAAATTCACGGGATAGCACATCTTCTTTCCAGCAAAATTTGTTCTCCAAATTTACAGGCATGTGGTATATTCGCCGAAAATGTCGCAATAGTCATCAAAGGAACGCTGATTCATGGATCGACTGTGGGTTGGTCTATAAAGATGTAATGTTTCCGTTTCCATCACTCTTTGATTTTGATTTCCTATGTCACAAGGTAAACTCTTGGTCGTACATGTTGCAAGAAAATCTGGATTCATTTCAAGGTCCTGTAATTATTTACCTCCAGTGAAATAAATAAAATACTAACACAGGAGGCAATCAAAAAGTACCCCCCCACCGACGAAGCGCATGGCTGGTTTATTTTGGCTATGCCTCAACTGTAAGCAAGGCAAGGAGATACCCACGATCAGAGACGGAATGGACGAACTTTAAATACACTTTGATGTATATATATGTATATAAGTGTATTACTATATATGTATATATATATATTAGCAGGTTATGGTTTCCCAGGAAGACCTGGTACCCCAATAATCGCATAGCCTGGGTGGAGCTGCAGATGTCCAAACTGCCTTGCCCGGGAATCGAACATGGGCCCCTCCGGTCAGTAGTCCAATGCTCTACCCCCTGGACTACCGCGACCCATATATATATATATATATATATATATATATATATATATATATATATATATATATATATATATATATATATATATATATATATATATATATATATATATATATTGTTAGTGTCGATTTTAAAAAAAATTCCACTCCGCACCCGAAATCACCCAATCCCGAAATCTCAGCCAGAGATAAAAATAATAGGCAATGCGAAACGAAGACGAAAGACATGAAGGAAGAAAATCGAAAATCCAGAAATGGCAGAGCCAGGGTGGTGGCCGGGTATAAGATTCCTCAGTGGGGGAGAGAGGTGTGGGGTGGCGTGCGGCGTGTGGGGGTGAAAGGGGGTTTTTGGCCGCAGAGACAGAGGAGGAAGGAAAGAGCAGAGGCTGGAAAGGATAGGGATCAGGACGGTGGAAAGATCTCGTAATGAGAAATGGGGGAAATGGAGCGATGCGTGTGGCGGGGGCAGTCCAGGGCCAGAGAAAGGGGCTGAAGGAAGGAGGGGGGGTAGAGGTCGCGGGAAGAGAAAAGGTGAAGCGGAGGAGGAGGCCGGGGGGTTTCTAAGGGTGAAGGAGGAAAAATCTCGCTCTCGCCGGGAGGCGCGGGGTGAGGAAGAGGGGCGTTTTATTCCCTCACCACTTCCTCAATTCCTCCATTGGATAAAGGGGCGCGAGGAATGAACAAATCGTACAGAAAAACAAAAGGAGGGGGCTACACTCTGCAACCGTATCCCTTCGTTCCATCCATAAAAAATGTACATTCCTCCATTTTGGGGATTCTTTATATTTTTCCAGTAAATTGGATTATATTTCCGATTTTTCGAAAAACAATTCTGTACGTTTTCAGTTTCTGATTACACGCATAAAGTTGTAAATTTAAAAGAGGCGCACTTATCCACAAATTAATGCAAAACGCCATTGCATTCTGACATTGCAGGATTATTTTTTCCAATTGTTGACCAAAGTCGCCAGATGAATGACTTACAAATAAATAAGTTTTCAAAGCAATCCATTTTACTCCAATCAATCGGTTATAATAGATTAGTAATATGACATTATCAGTCATGAGGAAAGAGTGATGAATAGGCATTGACGATCTTTTATGCACTAAATTCAAGTGCATCATTACTTGAAAATAAGAATAAATATGACGATGAGATGTTAAGGTCAGTGCACAATAATAATTCTTGATCAATTAGGAAATTTGAGATAGGATTTTCATCGAACGAAATATAAAATGTGCTTAAATATAAAAGGTGTTAGCAATAATAGATTCGGGAAAAGTTCTTGCATAAAAGCTAGTAACAAACTACGCGTAAGTTTAAATGAATATACTTTGTAACTTCCACACAATTTTTATTCGTACTACCGGTTTCAACGCAACGGCGTCATCATCAGGTACAAAACCAATATGTACCTGATGATGACGCCGTTGCGTTGAAACCGGTAGTACGAATAAAAATTGCGTGGAAGTTACAAAGTATATTCATTTAAACGAACATGAACCTCCACAAAGTTGAGCCCGAGACCATAGAATTCAACTACGCGTAACTTTACCCCATCACGACTATATGTCAACTGAGACACAAATTTACCCATTTAATGGTGTCACTTCCGGTCTCTACCCAATTTTCTTAGCTCCTAGAATCATATTTATAACTAGAATTGCATTCATCCCAGCGTAACAATTTTTCTCTCTTGACTAGAGGTATGCCAAAATGAATCTTGTACTAGCCCTTACCGGTTTTAAGGAATCCCCATTTTCTCCTTCTCATTCACACACACAACAATAAGGTTTTTGAAATACCTGAGCGAATTGAATTCGAGGATATTCTCCAACTTTTCAAGTGGGGGATAAACATTCCGTCGTCGTAAACCGCTAAAATTAACCAATTTTGGCTATAATAATACGACAAGCAGGATAAACTTTTTTACCCGTATTACTGCACCTTTAGAATTGATATATTACTTCATTTACTCGGTTTGAGATTTTTAGCACAACTGCATCCATGAAGTAAGAAAGTTTTCCACCAAAGGAAAATCTGCGTCACTCAACGGACAAGAGAAACTAGCACAAGTCGTCTCAGTGTTTAGTGAACGTCTAATGTGGCATCCCATCTTGACACGCACTTTAACAAATAATTGAAGGGGCTCATTAAGATGTAATTCGCTTCATTTCCTCACCTCTTTCAAATAAGTACGAGTTTGATAGAGAATCAAAACTTTTACATACATTTCGCCGCGGCGCGGAATTGGATTGGGATTTAATTGGAACATTGGATATAGGGTCTGTCCCAAAAATAAGTAGAAAGATTTGATCATCTTTTTCGGCTCAAAAGGCGTTATGTACAAAGATTTTGTGCATCATAGATAGAGAGTGAGCAGTAATTTTTACGTGTAAGTCCTTGAAAGGCTGCGAAAAGAAGGCAACGTGTCAAGAAGGAGATATTTGCCAACTGGAGGCTGCACCACGAGGACACGCCGTCCCACACCACATCCCTCGTGACGGAGACCTTGGCCAAGCACAAGGTGGTAACGCTGCCCCAGATGCTCTACAGCACCGATGTGGCACCGCCGGACTTCTTTTTGTTTCCAAGAATAAGAAGGAGCTTGAAAGGTAGCTATTTTGGAGCACTGGGTAACGTTTAAGTGTTCGTGAAGAGGTGCTTGAACGAAGTTCCCGTCGATGCCTTCCAGAAAGCGTACCACGACAGTCATAGGCGCTGGCATCGGCATGTTGATGCACAAGAGTGATATTTTGAAGAATTATAGTGACTGATACTCTGATTTACAAAACATTTTATCCTCGAATTTATTCTACTTATTGCTGAAGCAGATATTTTTTAATGAGAATATTATTATTCATGCTTGAGTCCACCCCCTAAGCTACGAAGGGCATCCAAGAGGTAGTGAATGGTTAATCGAACTCATTGTGGCAGAGACTAGTGGTGAAATGAGCGGTACTATGTAACTGAGTGGTCATCAGCAATAAGATCGTTAATAAAATGCATGACTTAGAATCTAAAAAATGCCAAAAAAAAGGTGCAGTTACATGGTTGTGAGGACATGAGCTCTACCGAAATATGGTGGTGTGAATATAAAAAGTAATCATAGCTATCAGTAGCAAAAAAATTATCTTTAGTTTCATTAAACACTTATAAAATTACAGGGATACTTCGCGGAGGAAGACTAGCAGATACCATTACTTTCCTATTCTGAGGAGTATTATTAGCTCTCCACCTCTTAATTTTCAAATCATCGATTGAATGACAGTTGTGATGGGATCCCGAATAAATTAATTGAGATGCACACGAGTATTATACATTTCTTAATATTTATTTTAATTATATATAT
>NW_027286715.1:0-11236 GCF_022747635.1 Hetaerina americana | reverse complement strand
ATATATATATACATATATATATACACACACACATACATACAAAAGAATGAAAACGATATTTTGGCCCCGTCCCTTTTCTCTATTAGTTAACTTGCCCACTAAAACACTTAAAGATTAGATACTCATCCCGGAATCGTATTAAATGTCGAATGCGGATTTTAATCAAGAAAACCGGATGACTTCGGGCACACTTCAGTGACACTGTCCAATTCCTTTAGTGGCAACTTTGAATGATGAATTAATCCCCTGTGTTAGGCAGAAAGCCGAAAAGGTATTTTAACGCCATAAATTCCACAAAAATGAGCTTACGGCCTTTCGAGTGTTTTGACTTTAATTAGTTAATCAACCCATTGGAATTCAGGCCATATCTTTTTGTTATTGATTCAGTAACCTTAGTGAACGATGATTTTCCGATTCCGACGAAAGGCTTTGGGTAAAATTTGTCCGGTGAGCAGTGAAAGAAGAGGGAAACTGAAAGCGGAATGTCTCGAGGGGACGTGGGTAGGTAATGCGTTTCGGTTTATCGGAAAGTGGGGTGGGATGCGATAGAAGGGACGATGGCGGGAGAAGGATGGACGAGGAAGGAGCGATTGAAATGGAGGTAAGAGGAAGAGAGAGGAAAAGGGAAGGTGGGTCGTAAAGAGATAAATGCTGACTGCCGTTCACGGCGGCTCTGGACTTGCCAAAGCCCATCCGAACGGGCATATGGGGTTGGAGTGGGGTGAGACGGGGAGAAACACGCTCCAGTGTATATTAATGCGAACGACCGGGTGGAAGAAAAAACAAACAAGAAAAAAAGCTGAGAAAAGATAAAGGAGAAAAAAAGGATGATAAAAAGGAAAGGAGTGGATGGAGTAAGAGATAGGGAAGGGCGAAATCATACGTGTTTCAACTTTCACTTCATCCCACTCTCTCTCTCCTTCTCTCTTTTATTATTTAATCACTCTCTCTTCGGCCACGTTTGTTTACGTAATATCCATCGTGGGAGGGGGGGAGCGGAGCAGAGGAGGTGGCAAGAGAGGAAAGGGTGCGATAACGACCTTAAGTAGTGGGCGTGGTCGGTTTTTGGTGGAATGGCGTTATGCATCCCCGCTCGCAACCTTCCCCGTTCCCTTCTCCATGTCCCCTCCGCCCGGTGGATTTCGCAGTAAAGGTTGTGATGCGTTGTCGGCGGGTATATCGTGCGGGTGGGGGTGAAGGGCTCCGGTGAAATTTAAACAGGGAATCGGCCTATCTCCTTGGTTTAATGGGGCCGTGGGACTTTGGGGATATGGATGGAGGAAACGCCGTAGGATGGGACAGTGGATGGGAAGGGATAGAGAGAGAGAGCGACAGAAGAGAGATGGAGTGCTGATAAAAAAAGCAACACAGTGAGTGTGTGTGTGGAGTTTATGGAGTTGATTCGGGAAAGCGGAGGAGACAATGGCCGAGAGGGGACCGGGTAGAACGGGGGAGGGCCCGGAGGTGGTTTTGAGAGAGTGGCGGAGACGTAGAGGGTGGAAAGGGGATGAGGTCGATTCTTGACCTGGCGGTACGCACTTAAAACATTTTATCGACGATAGTGGACTCTTCTTTCTCCTCGACCCCTTTTATTATGGTTTGCTTTTATGTACTTCGCTAAATTCCGCCGGGGACGGATGTAACTCTTCCCCCGCTCCGAGGCGAAAGGCGAGAGTGAGGAGGGGGGTTTTTACGGATTCCCTTTTCAGCGTCCCCCTAAAACGGCCGGTGCTCCATCACTACTCCCTCCTCGGAATCGCTTTAAACGATATGTTTTAAAGAGAGAGAGGGAGAGAGGTGGGGGAGGGAAGGGAGAAAGGACGTGATTCCATTTGCTCAGAGAGGGGGTGAAAAAAAAGTAGATGAAAAAATGAAAACGGGACGTTCCCCGGCCTCGAGTCCGGAGGAGTGAGTGGCTTGTTCCATTTGAGCCGAATGCTTTTTCATCTCGTCCCGTGGCGAGTGCTTGTATTCTGAGAAATTCCCCACAAGGGAGGGGAGGGTGCGTGCGTGTATACACATATTTAAATGTGAACTTTTTGCCCCACCGCGAGAATTTTCAATTTCCTCCGGAGCTGCGAAGATTGCCATTCAAAATAATATAGGGTGCACGTTTTCTGTCGCTTGCGAGCGCGGATTATGAACACGGTCAAATTATGGGTAAGCGAGAGGAACGAAATACGCTTTGCATCATTTTAATTCCTGCCTCTACTTATATTTTTCAGTGGCGTGGAGCTTGCACCAATTACTTTTAATGTAGTGAGTCCATTTTCGTGATTTTACCCAGGCAGCTGAAGTTATATCGCACCGCACCCGCGTCAGCTAAGCTAAGATGAATATTGAATATTCCATTGAAATGATTCCAAGGGTTATCAGTACTCGTATCTTTTATTTTCCTGCTATATGATCTACTACAAAGTTACTTTCACTTTTCCTGTGCATTTAATTTTTACTCGGACAAATGCTTTAAGTCTCGCAATTAGCCTCGAGCTCTCTTCACTGAGATTCTAACCGAATGTGACATTCAATGTCGTAAATTCTGGACTTAGGGCTTTGACACCACCTTTTTGCATTATAGCACTCATCGAGGTAATCGGCAGTTTGCTATTAAACCCAAAACCGAGTTCCATGTGTAAAAAGTTTAAAGATACGTACATCGAATATGAGTAACGGTGTCATTCAGTCAAATTTCGTGGTTTGGACAGTCATTGTTGTCTTCAAATTCCCAAGAAACTGCGGGAGATGCAGCAAGAGTAACTTTTAACGGAGTCATCCGCTAATGTGCATTTCAATGCAACAATTTCAGAGTGTTGAAATCATTCACCTTGACTGGGATTCGAATCCAGATCCCTCAATATCCGGTCGAGTGCTTTAGCCAGTTTAAGCTTTCGAGGCGTCCTCTTAATCTCTGAAATTTTTGTATCTTTGGATTTTGGAAATCTCTGGATTTTTACACTCTGAAATTGTTGCCTTGTGTTGCATTTTTGTCATCGTTGATGGAACTCCAGCATGTGTACCCAGGGTCCGTTTTAGGCTCGATACACGGGATATGGAGTACATGTAAACAATTTCCTGAACCTCATGTCATGTGTGGACTGGAAATCGTAATAGACGGAGACTCTCTGACGTAATATTTTCTTTTTAATTCTAATCTACATCTACATAATAGCCTGCAAAGTACCGAAAGCCCTGGTAATGCTAGGGTATCACCCTTTGTAATGTAATTGTAAAATAAAAATGTTTGTGTTCTTAACAGGAATCCCAGACTACAATAAGTTGTCCCGATCAGTTGTTTGGTAATTAACATTTATTTTTCTCTGTGCTGATCGCAGGTTGTGCGAGGGAAGGATGTGGATTATTTAAATCAGCTCATGCTGTATTCTAGTTTTCATGTTTTTTCCTTTTGTTTCCCAACCTGTCGATTATGTTGAGGCCTGTATAATTACAACTCTATTTATTTGATTTAATTATCCTGGAAATTTTCTAAAAGATTTACCTGCGTACAGATTTTGGTTCACAAATCAAGAATACTTTCGCTAACTGGAGGTCGTTGCCCCAATTTTCTGTGTTAAATGAACCACCTCACATTCACCAAGTCAGAGTGTGAAGATGAGACGCATCGTGCATTGATGAGACAGAAACCTGGGATACAGAAATGAACCCTTTCGCAGCATGTCTGGGAGCAAACAGTGGTTGTCAAGCATGGGGTCACGTCCCCCTTATTTGATGTTTGAAGTAGATAAGCTGAGAGCGTTAAAAAATTGGCACCGCTGCCACTGGCTGTTACATCGATATCACTTCATTGGCTCCAACATAAAAATCTCATTGCCATTGTTACGGCCAATAACGACTCCTCGTTCCCATTTATATTGGTCCAAACTATAAAAGCAATATTATATACAATAGCAATACTATATTCCAATATCAAAGCGGTTTTGGTATTAGGGAGGCGAGAGAAAGCCTCTTCATCCATGGTGTCACTCGTTTGCTCGAAAGCCCTGCTGGCCCCAAAATCCTCAATGTGAGGGCGTCTTTATTTGTTTAATGATTGAAGTAAACAAAAAAACGCTGTTATCATAACGAAATTTGATTGGCGTCCACTGTTATGATGAAATTACAATTTCCATTCATTGCCATCGTTACGTATATCCCCATTAAAATAAGGTTTCCAAGACCACATAAAGTAAAAGAAGCAATATAACATTAGCATTAAACCAATCGGAAGTTTTTGGGGCAACAATTATCGTTAATTTACCCTTTTGCAAGCTGTTGTGCCTGGAATTATTTATTTCAGTCAAGCTTTTTCGTCCGTCGAATAGTTTTCTTTGTGAGAGTTCATCCTTGTTTATTATATATTTATAAATACTGCAGTTTCGTCATTGTTCGAGTTGGATTCATCAGAAATCTGCTGGGAAACTGTGGTGCTTTTAAATAAATAATAAACAGGGATGAAATACAGAGGAGAAAAGAGTTCATGGGCACCATTTCGCGAAAGCCTTCACCAAAAATTCGCATCCGTTGTCGTGTTGGAAACGTCGAGAGGACACACTAGTGTGATCTGGGAACCAAAAAGGTGGAGACATGCTTCCCGAGGGTATTTTAAACTTTTGCATTCTCAATTTCACCTGCCTCTTCCATTAAATTTCAATTAATGTCCGATATTTCAAGGCCAAATTATAACGAAATACATCAATAAATCCCACCTAGGAGCTCAATTAACTGATTTTCACATATTAATTAAGGCTTGATTCGCAAAATGCTGCCCGTCAATAGATATGTGGCGAGATATCCAATTCTCTAGTATGCTTGGTTTGCTTTTGAGTCAGCTTAGTTCACTGCACATGATTTCGATATCAATGCTCAAATTATCCGTACGCCGAAAATAGTTCTGATTTATGTTGTCATAAATTAAATCTATTGATTTGATCTCCTGGAATTGGAGAAAAGGATACATTTTTACGACTGGAAGGTTGGTTACTCGTCAGTATTGATGGTGTGTAAGAGCTATGGATTTCTTGAATTTTGAAAACAAATTAAAAAAGTAAATTTATGTGAAATTCGCCTTTTCCGATATTTATACGTTCCATTTACTCGAATTTATTTTATTTTGAGGAATATGAAAGCATTGACGCAAAGCATTGAAAAGTAAACATCATAGAATCCAAAGTCGTTGAAAGCTTTCTCAAAATTCATTGGTATGTTCTAAGTTGACTTAGTGTGATTGTTTTCTCCTTTATCAACAGGAAAGAATGTCGGCATGATAAATTTCAATATATTTGATTAATTTTGTTCTTTATTAGATGAGCGTAGTTGCACTGTCTAATGGCCGATTCCAGATCAGGAATTTAAATTAGTCACGACAACAGAGTGAAAAATGAAACAAATTTTTTTCGAGTAAGCAATCTTGAAATTTATCGATGATAAATCCTTGCTGACATATTTAGACCTCACTCTTCCCTTTGTTGGAATATCTAACATTAGATTTTAAAATTATTACAGTAAATAGCACTTAGAAAATTTTTTTCGGCATTCAATCTCAAAGGCCTGATTTTAAAATGTGTCCGTTTTGGATATATACGCAACGGAGTTGTCTTAATTCTATTTGCAGTCCTGAGTAGCAAACTTAAAGCTTCATCTCCTTTACACCTGAATCAGGACTTTCACTTAATCCCTGTTTCGCGAAACTTCTCCCTAATTCCTTTTTGGGGAGCGAGAAAAACCAATCATGGCGTTTTTTTTAAATAAAGGGAACCTTTCTATTGATTACGTGATCCTGTGCTCAAAGGTGATTTACCCATACCACAGTTTGAATTCTAATATGTGCGGGGAATGGTGCGAAACTCCAGCAGTCACGATCGATAGGAATGTTTTCAACAAATTAGCTCACACAGCCGCTGTCAGAACCTCCAAGAAATATTCCAACGTACCGTGCTCCAGAAGTGCTGTACAATCGGACATGACACACAATGTTTAACTCTTTAATTAAACATGATGAAGGTGTGGGGCATATCATAACATAGTTTTGGATTTATTCATTAAATATTTTATTACTTATATTCTGCAGTATGGCTTTTAAGAAAATGCATTATGAAATACGTATCTAATTGCACATTCCCTCTTTAAACTTTGGAAAACAAAATAAGTATTTTTTATTTAGCTTAAGTTAGTGCTTTATACATACATGTAAAGCTGTTCACATGTTAATGAACTTGATTAATATTGATCCAATTGCATGAGAATAAAACATGAAGAAACTCTGGAAAAAAACTTTGCTTGAATCATGAATGCAAATTTAAATCTCGGTGCAGTAAGTGTAAATAGAGAATAACGTAAATGTAAAGAAATGTATTGTTAGGGTCATTCGAATATACATCTTGGAAACTAATCTTCTATTCCTTTGCAAAGTTGAAAATAAAATATGTAGCGTTTCCTGGGACAAAATTGCTCGGACCACAAGAGTATTATGTTCTTCTCTTTTAGCTTCCCCAGTTGTATCACGCGGACAAAAGGCAAACGTATGCATATATTACGGCAAACTGGAAATGCAAATAGAGGAAAATATATGGCGAGCGTGACGTGGACAGCGAGGGCAGAGGAATAGATAGTATGGACATAAGTGACATAAGTAGGGATTGTTTGAGAGAGAGAAAGGGAAGAGAGAGTAAGGGGGCGAGTGAGGGTAAATTCAACACAGAGAGCGAATGCGACGTGTATGTATGTGTCTGTGTGTGTGTATGTGTGTGAATATGCAACAATTCACTGCCCTCCAACGTCCAAATGGCGCGAGAAAATTGAGGAATGGACAGCGAAAAATGTGATTTCTCTGAGGGCCAAAAATAAACATGGTGGACATATTTAAAAATGTGATGAAGAACGTCAATTGCGATTAATAAGCACGCATTTGACAAATCATTTTCTCCTCACCTCATTTTTCCGATCTTTATGTAAACTTTCAGGTACAAAGCGATTGATATTTTTATTTGCTACGGATTCACCTGTATATTACTAGTAAAACATTAATGACAGTCACCGCTTGGAAAGTGTTAACGTGGAAAAATAAATCGATTACTTTAGCCTGCTTAAATGTTTTGTTCGAGGATGGAATTGAGAAAGAAAGCTAAATTTTTTTCAAAGTAAGGAATATTATTACGCAAAATTCTCGCCTATTCAAAATGTTTGTTAATTAATATATTCTCAGATTTAGAAAAAGACGAGAACAAATGTTAATGGTTGATAACTTGGAAAGCTCCAACCTTGTAAAGAAAAAAAAAATGTTATAGTAATTCCCATTGAAGCGGATTAACACAATTGATTATCAATGTATGTCGAGTCGGAGTCTACTCCGTTCTCAATACAAAGCAGCTGATGTAGATAACCCTATTTTCTTCCAATGACCGAATGATCACAGACGAACAAGACGCAAAGTCGTCAGTGAAAGAAGATTTTTTAATTGAAAGGAATGCATTATGTTTCCGACAATCACTCAAATCAATGGTTAAAAAAACTCCCGCTTCACTAATGGAGATGAGGTTTTTACGAGTACTCCGGATACGCTGAGTACCAACCCCCAAAAACTCTCGTCTTTCTCCAAGTTAACATTTTATTATTATAGTTCATACTAATCTCGTGCAAGCAGTTTCAAATTCCCCCGGTGAACTAAGGGAACATGAGCAATCGGTGGTGTCTAGAAGAGTAAATTACTTGGTCATTCGTAATTTTCATATAATATATCTTCAGTGTCTGACGTAAGAAAAATAGCAAGGACCGCAGATAAAATGGAAGAGGGAGCTAAACTAAAAACTGAATATTAAGAAATGTTTCTCGGTTTTTGGCGGGAATAGAAATTAGTTACCACGGCAGGACTAAATTAAAATTGACACGCGACGGAAAATCCCAAAATGATTAGATTCCTGAGATAAAAATAAAAGAGAGAGAAAGAGATCTCTTGACCGCCACGGGGGACATATCATTTTTCCTCGGTTAGATTCATAATACTTAACGCGTAGAACTGGCTTTAGAACACAAATATACTTTTTAAATAATTTTTGTGGACTCGTAACTTAAAAACCGACTGATGAACGCATATGTTTAGAAAAAGCCATCAATAGTCAATAGCACTAAAAAACAGTTTCGACAAAATTTTATTTTTGTGGTAATCATAGCTTTTCAATAATTCTCGATAAAACTATTGACAATGAGTAAAATTGAGAACAAAAAAATAGGAGTTTTAATGCACTAAATAGAATGAGGACTTCTGAGTTTGTTGGTGGACTATTGGAAAAACTTGAAATAAAACTAGAATGAAATAAGGAAGTATTTTTAGAGGATTAGAATAGATTTCAGTGAATCAAATTGTAATTATGGCAGCGATTCTGGATCTCATCGGTGAACATTGGTACATCTAGGTAGTTAAAGCGGACGTGGCATGCATATGGTGGTATTAACTTCGATAACATAAAACTGACCTCACGATTAAGTGGTTGGTATTAAGCGAGAGAATCATAGCTCTAGGGAGATGACATAGGGGGATGAGATGTCATAAATTTTCGTTAATTCGTAAATGCTAGCCCTTCTCACTTGGGTACATAATCCTATCGAGACTCTACTTAAGATTGGTATTATAGATTCCTCCCTAAGCGAAGGAAGGAGCTGGGGAAATCGATGGCTAAATTGGGCTCAATCAGTCGAGGGATGGGACGTAGCATACTAACGAGGGTGCATTCAAACCCAAAACCACTTGACAGGCATTGGACCTTCCCATGGTTTCGCAAATAATTAAGTCTAGATGTGAGCCACTTATTAGTCACCGCCCGCAACAGCAAAAAAATGGGCACTCCATAGATTTAGACGCGTGATATCGCTGTCATCTTAATTCTTAATGCATCTACTGTGCGGACATAGCTCACTCTGTTAAGCTTCAGGCATTGTTATAATTCTCGTTTGTTATTCCATGGCTTAATTGCTGTGTTTATTGTTTCCGATTTCTCATTGCAATCTAATTCGAGGAGGTCTCAGAGGAGCTCATGTATTTTATCTGCGATAATTGTTTTTTGAAATGGGTGAGTGTGAGTTTATCAAGGAGATGAAAGCACCATATTTTTCAAACATTTTCACTGCATGTACATTTACTGTTCTTCATACTTGAATGAGAATTTTTCTTGTTACAGTATACATTTCAAGGTATACGATTTATTAGTTCACTTAGAAGCAGATTTTTCCTTTCCTTTCTGCTGATATTACGAGTCTTATCTTATTTTTACATTCGGCATTCTATCTCGGACAACCGATGGGAAATCAACTAAGATTTTCATATTCATCGCCTTGCTTTGCTTTAAAAAAATAAATATCAGGTGTTTCAGATTTCGCTGCATTTAATGCAACTGATTCAGGAATTATTGATGCTGACGTCGTAAAAAATCTTTTTTGAATTTTAATCCATATATTTCCTTAGGACTGTTTCAATTTAAATACTTTTGTGCGTCACTATTGTAAACATAACATTCTTTTCTACATATATAAAGCTTCATTTTAATCAAATGTGAATATAATTTGCGTCGGTGGCTTTCTTCTCTGTAAAAATGCTGCATTGTGACTTTTTATTGAAATGAACAGGATTGAAATTTATCTACTTCTACTTTATTTCTAACCACTGGCTATCACGGCTCTAATTGAATTCTATAAATACTACATTACACTAGGTCATAATGAAAATTTATATGCTATGTTTCCTACCTTTTTTTACTCCGTACAACATGTCTATTCGATCCCTGTCTCTAATCTTCTGCTCAAAATTCTAACCTTCAGCTGGAATTGGTCGGTAAGCTTTTTCAGACGTCAAAGACTATTAGATGGTCAAATAGATATACGGTCTATATGACCATATATCTAATAAATATATAATATAAGGGGTATAAATATATAATATAGGTTGCATGAGGAAATATGTGTGAATGTGGCATGAGGGTATACGTGAGGTATGTGGCAAATAAAGTAATTATTTCGCAATCGCAGCCGATATTCCAAAAAAAGTAAGACTCTCTTTATTCAGTAGAAATTAATGGTTACGCCATCTGTATAATTTCTGAGATCCATTTCTCTAAAAGGTAGAAAATAATTAAGTAAAAAATGAAAAAATGCGTTGAAAATATTATTATAATGCCTGAATGAAACATTCGAAAATTGAGAATATGCTCATAAATATATAATGCTGAAGTTGGTAAAAATTCATACTATCTACGTAATGAGTATCGTACATTTTTAATTTACTTTTCATATTTAGAAATAATATCTATGGTAAAGTAAATTTTTCAAGTAACAAGGTGTTATGCAACCGGTTGGGCACAGGTAAATACTACAGATTATATATTTACAGATTGAGGTAAATACTTCCGAATACAATACTTTTTGTACTTACCGTCATTTAATCTCTCTCGTCTGGCCCCCTCAAGTGAGTCATACCTTATGGTTAATATATTTAAGAACGAATCACAATCAGAAACACTGTACCATGACGATGACGTGTGGACTGGACGTATTCCTTCATCATAAATAATACCGGTCTAGACACGGACTAGACATGGGGCTCTTGTCTCAAGGATTACTCATTCTAATCCAGTTTTCAAGGACCCAAAATGACGGTTGTAATGACAGCCGTCTTCCAGAGATAACTTTCCGATTCGTATGTATTCCAAAGATCTCCTGATCGTGATATTTGATGAGTTGAAACACTTGCCTGTTACTACAGAGGGGTTCTGAGGAACAGGAGGAGGCTAGGTAATGGGATCGGGAGAGGAAATCTCCTTTTTCGCTCCCCTCTCATTTATCAGTCATCACCAGACAAGATCTCCCGTCATGTTTTGGGGGAAATTCAACTCCTCTTTTAGAAGAATAGGGAGATAAAGCGATGTTAAAAATACGCACGCAAAAACGGAATATAGCGCGGTCGCGTGAAATTTTAGGCATGGCTTCCAGAGATGTTGGATCGAAGGGAGCCCTGTTACGGAAGGAGTTGAAATGCCTCAGATTCAGCACGCCAACTAATTCCCATCTTGTCAGATAATGAAGACCCCGAACTAGTGATGGCTGAAAGGGGAGGAAGACTGGAGTGTTCCAGTCACGCAAGGCAATTTTTTTGACCGCGGACTATATCGTATTAGCAGTGAAAATGGTGGCCTATCTGCTCTGCTGCGTCATAGCCTCTCGTATTTGTGTTGGAAAACGTTTTACTGAAAGGAAA